>NW_024538965.1:0-16480 GCF_016647635.1 Suillus subaureus
ATCTCAACTTGCTGTCGATTCGTTATTGTCCCCTTCGCGCTATCAGCGCAAAAAGTCATTCTCTTAAGCACTGAAGATCTGTATTCCTTACCACATCTCCATACTTAGCATTAGTGAGCTTGTTTCAGACAGAGCTCACTCTCCTGGTTCTCCACGCCTCACAATGCAATATACAAAGGCACCCTCACAGCAGCAAGACATCCACGATCCTCCACCAAGACCACCTCCACTTTCACTGTTCAAGATGATTAGCCTCCACCAGGATAACGGGGCAGCTCATCATTCCAATCAAAACACCTATTAAAGAATTTGATCATGAAGGAACCATAAAATCTGGTAACATACCGTGACAGCGCAGAATGCAGGGCAACTTCATCTAGAGGAGAGCAGTCATGTGTTGAATTAAAGTTATTTGGCGTTCATTCTCACGGTGGAAACCAATCTGGACAGCCAACAGAGCATCAGTCACCAACAGCTCCGATGGTCGAACTGAATACGCGCTAGTATATATTTTCGTCAAGATGAATCACATACAGGTAGTTCAACTCGAAGGATCAGTCTTACCGCCAGCTCCGCTAGAACGCATGTTACAAGAAAAGGCCAAACAGCCGTGATCAGGCAGCTATCTCCTTTGTGATGTCGTGACAATACCAGAGAAGGAGACAGCTGCCTGTCACGGGCCTCACGGCACCAGCATATTCATTGTTACAAGGTCGGAAGATCAGTAGCTCCATCATAGATATCGCAACACCTCAATGCCTCATAGTGATGGACTCATCATTCGAGTCGACGTCTATGTTGCCCTATCACGCTGTGACAATATTCAACTGTTGCAAGATTTCGATGAAAAGTTGCTGATGACACATTCCTACGAACACTTGCGAAATTGCGAATCGAAGACTTGGATGAGTGGTTGTCAAGGTTGGATGTGGAGACGGGTATGATAAGATCCGTACATCCGAGTCAGGATCCGAAGAAGAGCGTATTAGCAACAGCAGTGCATGCGCACCGAGCCCCCGACTCCGACAACTTCTCTTACGCCCATGCTTGGTTCCCAACTTAAACATTTCGCTTCGCGTTTTTCACATTGTTGTTAGCTTTTTGAACTGTAGGATGACGGAGCTACTCGGGTTGCCGCGGACTAGTGACTATCTTTGAATAGGATAATGTTTCTCGAACATTCCCCTTATCCATCTTGTCAAATATTTCTGTACCCATCGACGATGTTCCACAACGTACTAGCAAGCTCTTTCGTATCATCACGCTCTCCAGGCCCATGCTCTAAAGCACGCCATCACTCCTTTGCGTCCTTGCAATCTGCTTCACAAACCTACATCGACGTTGGTTTAGTATGCCAGAATATGGATGGAAAAGATGTCAGCACGAGATAATACCGACCCCGTGACATGAATGAGTTCAAATACACGCCATACGATTGGACGGGCTATTACATATCTGGAGATCACATGTTCCTGTAGTTACACGCGTCGAATGTTGCCAGGTCTTGATCCAGTAACCTTCGAGTTACATTTCGCCTCACGAAAACGATATGCTTATCCTAGAATCATATAGCTTCGTCATGATTCGTGCGATCGTCGAGAAGTTGCAGTACAGATCAGTGAACGTTGCCTCTGTTGCTGGAAAGGGTAGGGGGACTGTGCCTCCTAGTTGTCCAAGCAAGTGGACATATGATACAAGCTGTTTTTCTGCAATGTTCCATCATAAAACAATATGTAGAGTTTTGCAGGAGACAAACATCATAGGCATACCATCGATATGGCAGCGCCTGCACTCAGATTATCTATGCCAAAATGATTCGGGTCCACGCCCGAAAGGAAGCTGAAGTTCAGTGTAGAAGCCCTGAGAATCCCGCCACGGAAGCAAGTGAGGAAAGCATGTGAGCGGGTGTATCGCGTATCATTTGCAATCCCCACAGTGGGGGACGATTCAACAGATGACTGTAAATGATATGAAATAAGGCTTACCTGGATGTTATCGCAGTTCTCGACGAGCAGACAATGCACCCCTTCGATGAGCTCTGTATCGTGGAGAAGTATTATAGATACTACGAGACGGTCAGCAAGTATCTCATTCTATCACCGGAAGAGATCCTAAGTCCAAACAAGCCAGCAAAAACAATGTTACATAACGGCGCTCGCAGGATCGGTCCCGAAAGAAATACGGAGTACGGAATAGATTTTCCACGGATTGGGGAAAACTCTGGGGATTGGTGACGAGGCGGAATAGGCTGACCCGAATCATTCAAGATAAGCCGGTTGGACCTGAATTGCGCCTTCAACGGCCTCACTGACACGGAAATGAAGATTACGCCATAATACATTTCGCTGGCCCTTGCTAATACCGTTCTGCAAGGTCCGGCGCCTGATCCTAAATTAGTAACCGGGATGATCAAAGCTTTCCAATAACAAATAAAAAGTGATTTTTTCAAATTCTGGTCCAAGATAGCTGTAAGGGAAACAATTGTACCCACATCAACAACGATGCTCACGAGGCAAGTCTCCTTAGACTATGTTGCCAGTCTACTGGGTGTTACTTGATACAACTGAGAATATTCTCGCAATCTAACGAACACTGAATTTCAACTTATCCTTCATCTCCAGAACCTAGACTGATACACTAATTTACTCTTTGTGAGTAGACACGTCATGATAGGCATCTTAGGCTTACTGTCTGACGACCCTGTTGACCCACGGCATATCTTCTTCTCCACAGTCCACAACCTTGTGTTTAGTCCCTCGCACGCGTTTGACCAATAACACGTTTGCAGTGACACCAGCTGTGTTCGACGTCATTCATACAATCTCACGAATCAAAGCATTTGGTAGCGCGTGTATCAATGGATGTTTTCGAAAGAACGTGCACTCTAGTGCTGCCCACGGGAATGTTCGTAATGAGATTGTACATTTTACGAAACCGTCCTGTAGGTGAGACAAAGAGATCTGATCCAAGCTAATTACCCAGTGAGTCACTTGGAGTTGCGGGATGTTGGTTACTGTCTCCACGCCGTCCCGGATTGGGACTAATACAGTGTGTGGAGTTATCGCGCTACTGAGGGACATATTGCAGTGAGTGGCGACAAAGACGGCAATGCGATGTAGGCGTAATCACAGAATCGGGGCAGACGTTGTTATAACCTGGCTGCTGGGCCAAAAATTTATTCGGTCGAAAGTATTACTGAGGCGACATTGACGAGGCAGGGGACCAACAAGGAGCGAGGAAAGGTTGCCGTTCGAAGAGCGTAAGGAGAGAAATCAATGGACAGGATTGTGCGATGGCAAGAAGTAGAGCAAGAGAGGAATGACGGGGATCTAGAAGGATCTAGACTGGCAAGCGGTACTATCCGAGAACCTATACAGCAAGGAGGTATAAAGTTAAGGTTGCAAGAGCCGATAGTGAGAAGTTAGACGTAAGGAACTGACAAAAGTCTCCATCTCCATCTCCACAACCGTGGGAGTCGGGAAGAACATGTAAATAATTGACATATGCATGCAAGTTCAATTGGGTGAGAAACGTCTCCTCCCCTTCGGGGATTCAGAACTGGATATTACTTCCCACGGCCGCATAACGTTATCCTTCAGCCACAATTACAAGGCAACTATTCTTCCTCGCGTTTCAAGATCAAGACGATTCACCGCCTTGTTCTGCAAAGACATGCCGGTATCTTTGTCGCACCGACACTCCGATCCCGCATTCTAAATTCCATCTCTGGTGTAACGGATCTTGGTTCGTGATGCGTTATCTCGCTGAAGGTATCGGGTTTACTGCATAGTTGATATGCGGATTCAAATGCTCAGATTTGCATGTGTAATATGTATTCGGTCGTTCAAAATCCGCTACTGCCTCCACTCCGGTAATTCGACCACTGTATATGCGCTTAGGCGACATGTGATGACCATCCTGAGGTAATACCAAGAGACACATGATCCTTCTAAGACGTATTCGTCGGCAGGTATACGCGACATGACCTCGTAAGTTTAGTTATACCAATGTAGGCAAAGGCTGACCCATATATCTTTTGACAATTGGTTTACTTAAATCGTCACTCCACAAGTGCCCATATATTGTTGTACGCCCTCCGGCCAACATCTTCCTCCACATTTCTCCTCCTTGACGTCACCCACCATCCCTAGCTCCCCACTCTAAGCTACGTAGCTCTCACTTCAACGAGCAATTCACCATGCCCTCACCTTTCAGTCTTGGAGCTTATACTGCTATATTTTCCTCTGTTCTTATGTCGTTATCACTACCGCTGCGCTTGCCGTCTAGCCCACCGCCATATAACCACACACAGTCATCACATCATGACCACTCCCTACGCAAAAGTAGGCCGTGTCAGGATATATTGATCCCTGTGACACCTTCTGTCATGATCCACATCCCAAATTCTGCCTCGTATAGCCCGCGTAGCGCACATCGCAGGAAGCGGAATACGCAGAGCATTCCTATGGTGGAGATTGTACATCATAAAGCAGTAAGACAATCGACAGTGAGTCAATAACCTGTAACACTAAATATTTCGCACTCTTTTTACGAAAAGAGTGCCCAACTAATGCAATGCTATTATTCCTAGTTCAGCGCATAGCATGCAAGAATGGCATAAGGAATTGTTGAAAAATCTCATTGAGGTGAGGGTGGACTTAGAGATCGTCGGTTCTAGCTGATCAAATTCTGATCTAGATCATGATGCGGTTTGACGCCGTTCGTAATGGAACCCTGCCCCTTTCTGCACTTTACGAAATTTTTGACTCCTGCGATATCGTTGATGATTGGATAGCCGAGCTTTTCTTCCCATTGCATTTTCTCATCTTCAGACACATGTATTTGTATTGCTAAAACGTCTTCACATCGCTTCAGAATAGTCATACAAATCAAGGCTTATGGTGCTCCGATTCTAAGGCCGTCCCTCAATTCGTTTCAAACCAGCTGTGGAATACATTTTCTCCAGTCCCTTGTAAGACGACATTCCGCGTAATTCATATGCCTTGCCGTCGCACCAAACGGGTAGATTCAAACCGACCGGTAGGCGCAGTGGGAGACACCACGTTCGACAAGACCCCGTTTGTCACTTGGACTCGCCGAGACTCTTCATATACAAGGCTGGAGCTCCTGCCACAGATAGCCAGTAAGTTGCATTCTGATGGGGTGTCCCCCTTTCCTAGTTAGTAGCGCCTACATAGGGCATTTCACCCCAAATGACCAGAAATTTTTAAAGTTGCATTCTACGTGCCACACTGATCCCGGTTACGCCGGAACTCACACTTGTCGAGACTCGACTATGGTATTGATTTTGTTTGCCGTCTCATTCACTCTGTTTGAGAGTCCCGCTAGAAGCAAGGCAATGAATAGCACCCTGTGTCACTATAAACGTAATAATGATCTTATCAGATGTTTGTTACTAACGGGAACTTGTGCTTCAGGGTACTACTTCGGGAGTGATGCATTGACTCATGAGTTTACAAGGTACGCGCGTATTACACGTAAAAACGTCATTAGTGACAAGACCTCGAAAACCTGCAAATTTACTTACCTGGGTAGTAGTAGGAGCAGCGACAGCAAAAACCTCTTGACCACAAATTTCTGGCGCTCGCCAACGCCAATGATGATTCGTCTATACGATAAGCGCTATCTAGACCTCAATCGACCCAACCTATAACTCGGGTTGTCCATTACCCATTGTCTAGAATACCCACTATTCGTGCTCATCTAGCTCCCAAGTCAAATTCCATCAGTGCGTGCGCCTTCTATTGCACCAAACTCCACTCATCCATCACCTTCGTCCTTCTGATCGAAGGTGCGCTTTTGGCACCCACGGCCTCGTATCACCACCATCGTCATCGCCAGGTATTCCGAAATACGATGTAAGTAGTTAAGGCTGTCGTCCCTTAACAGCCAGTGATAATCAAAGCTCACGCTTGATTATCGCGGACAGTATTTATGCTGAATATGGGAACTCAGGTAAGCCAACGGGCTTACGTTACACACGAGTACTTACTGCCCCTATCAGCCATCATCATCCTAGCACTCACGAACAGCAATATCATGATGACTTGGACATGCTGTCCGTTTCGAGATCCTTTCTTGAAGTTGAACGAGCTTTAATATGTTTCCTTTATATATTTTTTGCTTGGAAATGATTTTTCTCTTATGTTGTGTGTTAGTTAGAGAGTGTCTTATGCTATTTATTAAGTAGGATAAGGCTAAATAAACACTGTCGTTTTTCCTGATGTTGACTGGGCGAAAGCAGGAAGTGGCAAGAGGGCCTCACGAAGGTCGGAGGCAGCGTCGGGCTTCATGAGGTCGCAGTTGGCCTAGCGCGTGACGCGGAAGGGCGCAAGTTGGAGGTCACCAGTTAGGTGCAGTAGGCGGTAGAAGACCGCAGGTCGGGGGGCAGAAGTAGACGGGTGATAGCAAGGTGCCCCAAGTTAACCATGAAAATACCTTACCAAGCGGTGCTGGAGGTCTTGACCTCTGCTGTAAGTAGGATAACGCACGTACCTCGTTTTCGGGAGCTTTTGGGAGCCGAAGTACTTCGGTAACAGGGACCTACAGCTCGTACTTCAACGGGCTTGGCGAGGAAAATATATATAACATAATGAAGCTTAGATATATTTAGCGTGTTATCTATTTATGGGGCCTCGGGACGAACTAGACATGATAAGCCAGAAAATGGTCAGACCATTACTCACAAATGTACGTATAGCACGCAATGCGTATAGATTAGATACGAGCACCTTCGGACGTTTACCGTGAATTACAATAAGAGGTGTCTGTACGATACGTGGTTCCAAAGTAGTGTTTTGGATACCGAAAGTGCTGTGGAAAGAGCAAGCAGAAGCCACGGGTAAAAGAACAGGAGTATAGTTAGGAGAAAAATCAAAGGGTCGAGACACATTGGAAAAGGTGGAGTACCGACAGACTTGGAGATAAGCACACAGCGCGCTGAAACAGGAGACTGCCGAGCACAGGAAGTCAAATAGTTAGGAGAAAAATCAGCGATCGAATGGTGAAAACACGCATTGGAAAGAGTGGAGTGTAGACGAGGAGATAAGCGCACAGCGTAGGCAAAACAGGAGACTGCCGAGCGCACACCGACTCGGACTGCGTGTGGAGCTCAGGTGGAGTACGGAGTCTCGCGAATTGCTTCCGCGGGATCAGCCGTTCTGTCCTTCAGATGAGAGATGTGAGATGAGAGATGAGTTAGATGCTAGATGTTAGATGTTAGATAGTTAGATAGCTGAGCATGCTAGATCAGCTCCAGCCTAATGTGCTAGTTTCCAGAACTCCAGGGCCCAGAAGTGACCCCTGCGGACGATTAGTGGATGTTTTAAGTTCTGACTCTAATCAAACAGACGTGAATTGACAGTCGAATTGCCTAGGATGGTGGCCATGAAGCATCTATAGTTGCTTTTACTCCATATCAAATAATAAAAACTCAACCGCATCTTCCCCTGCATTCTCAACCTTTAGTCCAGCATCCTTTCCCACAAATAGATATAAACCATCTCCCTCTCTGAGCTCGACTATCGGCCCCTCGATTTGAGCGCCAACGCGCAATTTGACCCCCTTGGCGTTACCAGGATTGTATCCAGATTTTTGAACGACATGAATGTATGCTTTACGCCCCTCAGGGCTGCGGCTTGGGTGAAATGCATGCACGAAGGATATACCAGGGTCCATGAGCGATGCATATACGCGAAGCTGCGAGCGAATTGGAGCAGGGCCTTCAGCATCCCTGTCAAGCGAGACTTCAGATGAATTGGAAGGCGCAACGATAAGCCTGAATTGGTTTCGCTTGTCTTCGTCGGTGAAATGTCTGCAAGAACCAGACGGTCATCTAACATATATAAGTAGGATCGTCAGAGATGTCTTACCTGGTGAAATATGCGGGTTTGCCTCTGTCTTCTCCGGGACGAGGAGATGCCCATATCTGACAGAAATGTACCTCTTGAGAGCCATGGGCTTTCTCAGAGTGAGAGATGCCGGTGCCAGTGGAGGTCATCTGAACGGCACCGCGAGATAGTATTTCGGTGTTGCCCATAGAATCTTGGCTGTACAATGATGACGTCAGTCAAACATTCTTTAGCTATAAATAATTAGCAGAATGCTCACTGCTCGAGCGAACCACTGATCACATAGGAAAAAATTTCATATTCTCGATGGCTGTGGGTGCCAAAACCAGTGTGAGGCGCCACGCGGTCCTCGTTCAAGACACGGAGAGAACCAAAAGATTCGTGTTCTGAGTCATGGTAACTGCAAAATGGTCACGTGATCAGGCAATGAAGATGAAGATCTAAAGTCCATACTTGGCGAACGAAAATGTAAGAAAACTTTTGAGCCAACCATGATCTGTGTGAGCTCGTTCAGTGTTCCGTCGGGGGATCATCTCGATGGATCTGCTGGAAGACATCTCTCTTGCGGTATGATATGGAACCACAAAGGTTTTCAGCAACAATGGCTTGGTTTGGGCTGCAGCGTTCCGGAGTAAAGCTGTAGTTCGAAGAGTTGGAGACACTTTGAACGATGAGATTAAGAGAGAAGGAAGTGTTGAGTAAAAGCGAGCTCCTAGCCTCGAATTTATAATCAGCGGCAACATTGATCGGCCATGTCTCAGGGGTTACCAATGGCTCCCTTTCCTGGTCTTCCTTATCCACACATTCTCACTCGCCCTCTTGCTTACTACGGGTCGGGGAAGGTCGGGGGTCATGGTGTGATTCAATTGACGATGAATATGACCTAACGTGCCACATGATTGTTCGATCCCAGAAACGCCTGGCATCGGTTATCAATCAGAATCAATAATTCCGTAGTAATCATCCAAAAGCGAGTATCTTATTCTGTCAGCATCATACCAGCAAGCTGCTGTGTCGGTCTACATCTTCCTTTGAAAGTCTAGTCGCATGGATTCGTAGCTTCGACTTCCGCAACTTGGTCAGGATCAAACTCACGACACCAAAGCCCTGAAGAACGAAGCACCGCATTCAGTTCATGAAGAAGACAGAAGTGACGGGCTCTGTCTTCATATGAGCTGGTATTAATTCATTTATGACCACATCTGGGATGGTTAAAATAATTGTTATCACTCACTGTCAGCAACGGTAGCCACGACTGCCTTCTATCTATAATATCGAGGTGCCCTGCCGTTGTAGTTGGTCCAAGTTCTGTCAAGAAAACTGATTATTTCGTCAGGTAAAGAACCTCTTTCCTACATGAACGGAGGGTTATTTATTGGTAATGAGATCGAGAAACCGGTCTACCCACCAATCTCTAATGTTTTGTTCAAGTTAAGATACTAGCACCAATTTTTGTCATGGGGCTCTAGCATGCTGTTGAAGCCGACGAAACGCCACTTCGCCTCCGCATATGTTGTACTTGGCCTGTACGGACACAGATAAGTGATGAAATACCGGTATATGTAGTACCCACCAACGACTCTCGCAATGACTGAAATGCGATTTCCCGATTTTGGTACTTAGCTAGCAATCCTACAACCACCGCAGAACTTTCTATATCCTAACGGCTGCCTAGCGTAGGTGTAACTGCAAGTAAGCCGCTACTAACAAAAGACGGTGTCAGAGGAACGTGTGATACATCGAGGACTTAGCATACGTCAGAGGACTGTACCTATAGAATCGAATCCCAAATTTCCGTAGACAAGGGAACAGTATTAACAGAAAGAATAAGTTTGAGAGGTACGTGAGATCCTGGAATATCAACTGATTCACTCAACGTTCCTCTACAGGGCATTGTAAAACACTTCGTAAATAGTTGGTTTGATCCACCCATTTCTCTTGGCAATTGTCACTATCTTTGCCACCTGTTCCAGAACTAAATTAGACAAGTTCAGTATTAGTGGCGGCGCAGCTCACTGGCCTCCCAACAGGCTAAATTCGTCGCTGGTGTGTTCCGCTGATCGAGCTAGGGACACCGTTTAAAATTAGAGGCACATACAAAAGGCATGCCTGATACAGTTCATTTACACTTCGAAGCATTTCGTCATAAGACATGCTCCGGTCGGGCACATGCAAAAAACGCGCGGATCTTATGCGGAGCAAGGGCTGTCAAAGAGGCTTGCAGCTGCATTCCGAGTCTCTAGGGAGAATGATTGTTCGGCTTATAAACTACAGCCCTATGAGACCACCAGTGTGAACATCCACCCCGAAATTAAACAAGGGCGACTAACTGACTGGTGTCTATTGCGGCGCCCTTCATATCCAGTTGACCAAGGTACTGCATCTCTCAGACAAGTGCCTCGTGAATAGATAAGAACATAGAACATACCTCCTCCGAGACGCCATCGCCGTAGATCCGTGCAGTATCTATTATACATATCCCTTTGCCAAGGAAGCAATCTATTGATTTCTGGCACTCCGATAAGTCATGGGTGCGAACTGAGAGTGTTCCCTCGGCACCGAATGCACATGCACTCTATAAAACTTTCAGTTGGATTCCGTGAAAACCGCTGGACGTACATAGATCAAGGGGATCAGGGTGGTCCGATTCAGTAGTCATGATTCGTTGGGAAGGTCCCAAGCATTCATACACTGTCGATATAACTTGACTAACCATATAGTACCATGACAACATTCCGGCACCTATGAATCATTCGGATGTTCGAAAAACACCAGGAAACACCGATCCCAATAGGTTCCAGTCGCCTGAGAGAATTGGATGGACAGAACAACTGCCGGCACGCAGGGAGTCTCCAGGTATAAATCTGCTAGCTGGGATAGGCTGGTCTGTCCGAACTTGAGCTTGAACCGGTACCGGGGATGTGGTGGCAGTGCCTGACGGGGCTTACCCCAAGACTTTTTTCTTCTCCTAATCATCAAATGACAGTTCAAATGTGCCTGTCCATAAGTCTAAAGGAATACAACAGATCCCTGTCCTGATAATGTTAATCGTACTGATATCGCGGCTGCCGGATCATTTACTTTCTGAATTTCACTCAACGATTTTGACGTACCACTCTTTGATCATCTCTGTTCTCCCTATCTCGTTTGCAATGTCAGTTTGGCTGCCGCATGCAATCGCCCCTTTCCTCCCAGGGATTGCCCTTTGAGTTTATTCTGTCCAGTATCTTGCATGTGTCCAGACTTCGAAGAACGATTAATGAGAGACGGATGCAAACACATGCATCACAAATAATCAAGGGACGAGAACAATCTAGAGACACACGTGCAAGAAAGGAAAGGTTTTCCCGCTGTGCGAAAGCGACATACAGGAGCCAGGTGCCTGAATATTCGAGTCGATCGTCTCTACTTCGATCGTAAGTCGCGAACTTGTGAGTACCCAAGAGTACCCATCACAGCTCGCAAGCTTTGGAATGGGGAGATAGGTGTTTCCGCAGATCATTATCGAGGGTATATGAGAAGGGGTATAATGAGTAATAATACAAAAATAAACATTCCGCAATGAAAGGGTTGGTAGCGACGTGCAGAGGCCAGACGAATAGATAAAATGATTCATGTATACCGCCTCCGGAACATTCGCCAAGTGACCCCAAAGGTTGAGAAAAGCCGTCAGTGACCCAATAAGATAGGGGATCTACGCTACATCACTCCAATAAACGGGAAACCATCCTCACCAGAACCGAGTATCTTCCGAGGGAACGTCCCCCAACGTGCGTAACATCACAATGTTGGATGTTAGGCTGGAAAACTGCAACACCAATTAGTCTAACTGGTTATGGAAAGCGATTCGCGACGTACCCCATTACCTATTAACACCTGAGCACGCTGACCGATCAGCATGTCCACGGCCTGCGCGACAGGCCTTGCCTCCCAACTCAACTTCAAATCCCTGCTGGTAGCAACAGCATCCCATTTTTTTACCTGCATAAGAGCCTCCCTAAGCTGCTGCAGCCACTCTACGTCTCCATTCGTCATAATGTATATGCTCTTCAACTCCTTTGCGGATCCATATAGACGCCTTTGATCAGCAAGCACTGCCCGGACTTTCTCGATAATCTGCTCAATTGTTGGGAAACATGCTTTGAAGTACATGTTCGTGTTTGCCTCCGTGGTCTCGCCCCAACCACCGTCTGTAGGGACTCTGAACTTATCAGGGAGGGCAGAGAACTTGTTGAACCCGTTCCAATCTGAGGACCAGTTAGCAAGATGTGAACAATGACCTGCGAAGTCGCCTCGGCGAATATGAAGAGCCAGTAATCCAGCTACAGTATCCATTTCCTTTGCTTTGACAATAGGATGGACGTCGTGTAATGTTGTAGGAGTTGGACTGGAAGGGCGCATGAACGAGGGGAAAAATCGGAACGAGGAAGAAGTCGGCGTAAACAAATGAGCATTATCCGCGTATGCCTGAAGAATAAGCGGAGACCAAGAAAAATCTGTGAGGGCAGGCGACTTGGATAGGATGGGCCAGATTGAAAGTATGCGTTTTGATCCAAATAGCCTATTGAAAGTTGAGAACAGACAGCAGCACAGCCAGGTGACTTACCAAATCTCAAATAGTTGGTATGATTCCTGTTTTATCTCAACGCATGGGTCGTCGATGGAATTCAATTTCTCCACCCATTTCTCAAATATTTCCAGAGCAAGTACGTTATTGTCCAACCTAAGATGCTCGTTCACATCCCAGCTGTCGATGATAGTGGGGTTTGGGCAAACTTTCTTGAAGTACTCCTGTGAGACAGCACGAGGAGCAGCATCCCCGGGAGGGAATGACGACCCTATTATGGGGCCTGCACAAGAGAACGGCTTTGGCATGGACGGAGACCATGTGCGTTAATAACGTACCACTGATAATAGCTGACAAGGGTATACGCGAAGGTATGAGTTTTCCATTGAACGTTGAGTAATCGATAGCATTTCGTTCCCAAGTGAAATTATCAAACACAAAGCTAGCGGGCAATATTGAGGGTGAATTAAGTTCATGGAAATGTGGACATACGCTCGTCTAGTTGCATGAGCCAATACTGCATTCATCACGAGCTCCTGCATGGCATTTCCCCATCCCGAACCTGGCAGATGTCAGCCTTAGCCTGAATGTAAGAATAACCAATATTCATACTAGTGACATGGTTGGCGGCCCAAAAGAACTTCGCATCACGTCCCTCTGGGAAAGGTAATGAAAGATTATGCTGAGGCAAGTGTCGTTCATAATCATGATATTCCTCGTACAACGGCGGTAGCGAGTGCTGTTCCGCAAGGGATTGCTCCTGCGCCCGAGATGGACCGGTCGCTTTGATGCTTGAGAAGAATAGAAATAGGCAGACCAAAATTAATCCCGTTAGAAGACGGGTACATCGCCTCGTCAGTGAAAATCGCGATGGAAGTGACCTCGTATCGGAATTGCTGAGAGGTAAAGTCGAGCCATCTGATAGTCTGGAGTGCGTTAAGTTATTTCCTTTGAACGTGAACTTGAACGATTCCATGGTCGTGGCAGTGTGCGTGGAACACTCAATGATACGTTGAAATCGGCGCGCTTCGGCATGCCTGACTAGTAGAGTGTAAACCTATCCATTTCACACTCCGTTGTGAGAGTTCACACTCCGCTGGTCTAGTACCGTACGACTTTGCACAATATTGGTGATTGGCATGAACAAGGTGCCGGTGAGTACCTTCATTAATATAAAATCACAATGTTGGCTAAATGACAACGTATTGAGGGGATTCTAGGGGCCCGCTAACAGCACGTGCAGCACTTGTTCAAGGCTCGTAAATACGCTCTCTGATGCGGCAGGCCGTGACAGGCTACTGCTGCACGTGAAGAGTGCCAACACCCTGTATGCTATCGCAAAGTAAAGCCTTCGTCACAATATCACTGAAACATCGGAAATCACTTCCATTTCAGGCAGCAGACTTTCATCATCACTGCTTGGATACCGCTAGCAGGCACAGCAACCTTCACACGTTGGACAATCTTAAACCTCCCGAAAGTGGCAATGACATTCTGTTAAAGGGGGAAAGCTTCCAGATGATGGGGACTTGATCCTAGTGATAACTTGATCAACGTGAGCTGGTTCTGGAAGTATGAATACCTAGTAGGTCGATAAGAGCGATTCCTAATGTTCTTGTCCAATATACGAATCCACTTCTGATCGGTCTTCTTCAGACTAGCCATCGTCACAGAGGTGTAGTAGCGATACTGTGTTCCGAAGAAAGACAAGACAATAACACATGCTAGCTTCTGAGACTCTCTGTGACACCCGAACTGTTTGACTCGTTTATAGAATCCGACCATCATTAAAGCTTCAAGCGCCGCGAAGATCAACGTACGTCTGTTCTCTATAATCTTCACAGGCGCTTCACAGATGGGGGACGATACGAGAAACCGTGGGTGAACCAATTCCCCGAGGTCGTGCCCGACCGAATATTAACCAAATTGTCTCTGGTTCTGATCGGGAACCAAGTTCCGGTCATCCTCTGAGATAGAGACACATTGCAGACAATTGTGTTCTGTACTGGGTGGCGCACAGGGTCAGCTCCATGGTAATGACAATGATAGGCTACTTGGAAGTACACTATCTAATAAGAAACCCGAGTATTTGTGGTGCCCCCCTGGATTAATGGCTTTTTCATATTCGAACGATCGCGATGTGCACATAACAAGAAACTGCGCACGGTGGTATGAAATTAAACCCAGGAAAGGTTTGATATAGGGCTCATGCTCGCCGCTCACACCCACAGTTATATGCAATGAATGAACGATTATCAACAGAAAGTCCAGGCATCGTGTGAATTGGTATTCGGCTCGACATGCCGTAGGACGGATGGAAAAGGTGAAGCTTAAAATGTATCACATCATTATCAGTGCCATCACAGATTCATACCCTTCGCAATGATGCAAACAGCATGAAACAAAGTGACCTGTACACGTGAGGCGGGAGAGTCCGTCGAGGAATATGCTCCACCGTTCTGAAGCAAGCCCGTGTTCTGATAGGTGAATTTAGCCCGAGGGAATCATCCTTTAGAAGGGTTTGTTGAGTGCCAGACGCGGCCACGGTCTTGAAATAGACATAGAGTTTCTAGGTCGATGCTCAGTGGGTAGGTGGA
This sequence comes from Suillus subaureus, assembly GCF_016647635.1. Classification (NCBI taxonomy): domain Eukaryota; kingdom Fungi; phylum Basidiomycota; class Agaricomycetes; order Boletales; family Suillaceae; genus Suillus; species Suillus subaureus. The sequence continues at coordinate 15,036 of NW_024538965.1, forward strand.
CCTCCAGCCGATCACCTCGATGTATCATATAGCTACTCTCTACAAGGATATAGGCGCTCTCAGGCTCGAATAGCTCAAGAATGCTCCCATGCAATATTACAATGGAATGCGTGAGTGCGACCAGCACTACGTCCTTCCATTTTAACGCATGTTCCTTGTTATTAGCGTCACGAATGACCTGGCTAGTACGTGTTTAGAGTGTTCGCCTGCGGTACCGTACCCAAGAATAAGTAGGCACCCTAGAAAGTGCAAGGATTGCTTGAGAAAGCCGCATTGCAACGTAGCCTCGACCTGCAGGCCCGACCGACCGTACGTCAGTGTGAAATGGGGTCTGGTCGAGAAATCATGAGCTTCCTGTTTCCTGATTTTGCAATATAAGAGTGGTCATGCTGCACAGCGGCGAGTCACAGAACGAGGAAGAACGTATGAGAAGAGATGAAAAAAGGTACCTAAAGGGTCGGACGACCGCGGTCGATGATCCGAGCGTATTGCATGCGCACCGCCTGAAAGTAACACAAAGGCGCGAGAAGCTCAGCCTCAGCCTCGAGGCCTGCAGCCACTATCATCGATACCACCTCGTACACACGAGTAGTCTACGTTTGTAACGTTTCGGTGGTGTTCCATGAGGCATCATCTCCGTAGATGTGGAACGTCATTTATGAGCTGTCCACTCACGCTCAGTCCCGCGTTGTGAGACCTGACAGCCCTATTGGTGGTGATGACGCTGATGATGACGATATGCTCCACGGGCATAGAGGTATAGCGCCATGTAAGTCCACGACTCGGATCGATCCACAGCAAGCTTTCTTTCTTGTAACAAAATTAGACCAAGAGATCATACAAGCCAACAAGACGCTCACAGTTCCCACCGTCGTCCGTTCCTGCGCTGATGACGATGACATGCTGATGTGTCTTCACGCAAGAGATGTAGCACGGTTATTTGTGCCGATGAAGTACACAATCATTGGCCTCGGACCGTCCCTCGGCAAGTTTTGTTTCTGCAACAAAATTAGCAAAGCCAAGAAGACATATGTACAAGCAAAAGAGAAACTCGCATGCCTTCCCACCGTAACACGTTCCTGCATTGAAGCGTTGCGACGTCCGGACCGATGTGTACATCCACGAAACAATTCGGCACACTCACGTTCATCATGATACGATGGAACCCCGTCGAATTCATGATGAGTCGGACAACAGCGGATCGATGAAAACGATGATCGATGGACTCGCGTAGATTGGCAAGCTGTATGCGGTTCTTTTATTGGAGAGCTAAACATAGTATTCCAGGGTGTTTGTCGGATCTGTTTCCTGATTGAAAGTTCTCTCGAGAACAAGAATTTGTTGTCGAGGTTCAATTTAGACTTAAGAATGTGTAAGCGCCCGTGGATCGAGGGCCAACGGCAACCCGAGGGCGGACTTGAGCTCAATGGAGAATGATGTGGTTC